>NW_019170467.1:236584-245797 GCF_001890805.1 Aspergillus glaucus CBS 516.65 | reverse complement strand
AATATAGGGCATAAATCAAATGCCTGTCCAGAAAGATAATATAGTCAATATTACTGTGTTGTGGTTGATAAATATGCCGGGTGGCTCGGGAATTACGTTATGGAAGCCTTGCGAAACAAGACTCAACGCCCTATTTGCAGGTTAAGCTTGTAGATTGCCAATAGTGACACACTTGATGCTTTGATATTCCTGCAATCCATACTTACTTCCTTCCCTGCCCATTCCACTCTCTTTACAACACCGAAGGGTGACTCGGCCGCGCTTATGAGGTTTGTTCACTCCAACCATACCGCACTTGAGCTTTCGCGCCACTCTCATAACGGTGAGCAGTCCTAATTTATGGGAAAAGAAGAGCTCTATTGACTTCTGACCCGTCACAGCTATGATGACTTCAACTGCATGAAGTCACAAAAGATTATTTTTGACGTGGGTAAATAGTATTTGCTATATGTGCAAATTCACTCCTCTTGCAGCTGTACGGAACGTCTTAGATAGATTCTTGCTTTATGCGACGAGCTATAAATACCTCCTGTATTCTAGTTCTCTATTAATTCATTGTCATTTCTTTTTATCGTACATCCATCACTTAGCCTTTGGAATCGTTCTTTCGTACACCCCGTCTTTTTCTTCTATGCAATTCACCCTGTTCCGGACTTGGATCCTGTCACAAGCTCCAAGCCATTCCTCTTGTTTCCACGAGCCCTTGTATATCATTAGGTTTGAAAGGAGTAAAGTCATTAATATTACATAAAGAGCTCTGGCCTCTTTCATCTACCACAAGTGTATGAAGTGTATGGTTCTTAGCATGAACAGGCTTCTGAACACTGAATGCCTGTATCACATCACACGATCCTTTCTTCATGCTCCACCCTTGCTTTTGTCTCCTCCTTGGCCTCCTGAGCAGCCTCCCGGTGGGTCATGCTACTGGAACTCGCATACTTGATGTCGAATAGCCGGTCCACTTCTTCCAGCGGACAGGCCCGCTGTCTCGACATAGAAATACCAGCAAATTGGCACCCAGACCAAGTTGGTAATGGCAAAAATCAGATAGTACTTCCATCCAATCTTCTCAATGCCTAAGAAGGTTCACCGGATGTTAGAATCCTGCAGAACCCGGATCAGAAAGACCATGCGCCACACATACCAACTGGAGTCACTGATACAATCACATACACACCGCACCAATTGACTGCCATTGCAATGGCACTTCCCAGGTTGCGCGTGCGGTGCGAATTGATTTCCGATGGATACATGAAGGGAATAGCAAGGAAGGACAACCCCTGGGATAGCAGATCGGGTTAGTAAGTAGTGTTAGCTAAAGGGGGTGAAGGGGAGACTCACAAAAAAGAAATAGTACAAGAAAATGAAGGCGACCGCAACGCCATTAAGAGCTTTGGTGTTGATCCCCAAGCCCAAAGCAGCCATGGCAAAACAGAGACATTGGCCTGCGGTGCCAAAGATCAACAATCGTCGACGACCGACCCGTTCAATCACAAGGGTCGCCATGCCCGCCCAAAACATCCATTGCATGGAATCCACCGCAGACAGGATCAAGGCCAACCGGTCGCTGAAGCCGAACGACCACTTCAACACAACGGGCAGGTAATAAGCGACGACATTGACCCCTCCGAACTGCTGCATAAAGTTGGCCCCGGCGCCCAGGAGAATCCGTCGGAAGGTCTGCTGCGGACCGTTGTGAAAGATCTCGCGCCAGCCTGCGCTTTGGATTTCCGCCTCATGGGATACGATGCTCTGGATTTCTTGCAGTTTTTGCAAGACCTCCTCCTCGTCGGGTGTTTTTTGCAGGAGGCGAGCTATCACCTCCTTGATCTCGGGAGCCGGGCAGCCCCAGAGATAAAGCCAGCGAGGCGATTCCACCGTTAAAGGTAGCCACACGGCGGTGGCAATAGCCAACACACATTGGAATGCAAGTGGAAAGCGCCAGCTGACTGACTGAGTCGGGATGTAGGTGAAGCCAAAATTGATCCAGTTGGCAAAGACGTGACCCAAGACCAGATGGGTGAGTTGGATGGCCCCGAGCTTACCGCGGTGCTCGGGTTTGCAGGTCTCACTCTGCCACATGGGGACAGTAGTTGTGTTGATACCGATGCCCAACCCGGCGACGATGCGTCCGACGATAAGGTGTGGGAGGGTATAGGAAGTCGCTTGGAGGATGCCACCAACGAGACAAAACAAACAGGCAAGAGCAATGGAGCGTCGTCGGCCAAGGACGTTACCGGTGAACATTGCAATGACCGCCCCGAAAATACAACCGAGGACATAAGTCGAGGTCATCTGTCCTTGGACTGTGGTATTAGGGTTGTTGAAGACGGCCAAGAAGGACTGATTGGACAGAATGCCGCCGAAAACGCCCTGGTCGTACCCAAAGAGCATGAACGCCATCCCGCAGGATATGGTGATTCCCACTGTGAGGTCTTTGCCCTGTGCTTGTGTTGAAAACATGATTGTAGGTTGGCGGAGGTTGCTCGAAACTGTACAGCAAAAGCAGACTACTCAATATGCAGACACCAACCGCGAGCAACGAAATAGGCCGGACAAAATCACCCCTTATATTTTGCCGCTGGTATGGATTTTCCTGCATAGGGGAAGTAACCGAAAGACAACAGTCCAGTCCGCCGAAGTTATGGGACATGCTTGCATAGAATGCGAACGTAGATCAACGAAATTATACTCGCCTGATAATCATATCTCGCATGTTTTGCGGGGCAGGGTCGGGATCCGTCTAGTGATGCACCTTCTGACATTATGGAAAGGCTACAACCGCATCGTGCCGCCTACACGCGACGTACCCCGTGGGGTCAACAATGTCTCAAACATAATTCGAGAGAGGATTGATGTGGGAAACTCCAAATCCAATGAATCTTCAATTGATCTTCACTTTGGAAAAGGAGCTTGACGACCGTGATGCATGATAGTGATTGATTGTCGGGCAAGTAGCCACGGCAACTCCACCATGTGGGACAGGAGCCAGGGAGTAATCACAATTTAACCCTAATTTATTCTTGCAGTTCTGGCATGTTGAACTTTCGAGGAGCGCTCTGGGTGAAACCGAAGAGTATCAACCTTGTTAAACCTTGCTAGCGGTGCATGGTCCCAGAGTTGAGCTGAGCCCCGCAGGCGTACTCTGTAGTCAAAAGCCCTTGAACCTAATTGATGCTGGACAACCGCGGTTAAATGGTCACTGTATGCGGGAATACTGAACCCCCCCCCCCCCCAAAACGCTGCTTCCCCATTGCACTAGATTGACGAATGACAGAAAGCTCGAATTGGTTAGTAGAGTGACGGACAGAAGACTCTTGCTTGCCAGGGAGTATGGTTTTAATCAGCCTGGCGAGGGTCATGGAGCAAGGACTGCCAGAGCTGGGGTACAGATTGCTAGTTAGTGGGAAATGAAAAAAGGACTTCCTCTACCATGTCGCTTGCACTCTTGATCTCCCACCACAGCATCTCCTATCTGAACTTATGGTAAAATGGCAGCCAGTCTTACTGCGATTGTGACCGGTTCAGCGCGCGGAATGTGAGCTACATCCTATCATATGTTCCAAAATCAACAAGACCCCAAGACACGACTAACACAAGATTCATATAACAGAGGAAGAGCAATTGCCCTCCGGCTCGCGCGAGATGGCTACTCAGTCTGTATCAACGACATACCCAGCTCCTCGACCGAAATCAACACTCTCGTCAACGAAATCAACGAGACGACTCTACCACTTCCCATCCCCACCAGAAACCCCATCAAACGACCCCGCGCAATTGGTATCGCCGCCGATGTAACCTCTTCTACAGCAGTCGCCGACATGGTCACCGAGACCGTCTCTCGCCTTGGCCCTCTCACCCTGATGGTCGCCAATGCCGGCGTCGCGACCGTCCAGCCCGCTCTCTTCGTTTCTGAAAAGGACATCGACAAGATCTTTGGTGTGAACTTTAAAGGCGCTTTCAATTGCTACTCACAGGCTGCTCGACAGATGATAGTGCAGGGGGACCCTGACATGTCCGCCGGTGTCAACCGGTACAAGATAGTTGGGTGTGCCTCTATCGCTGGATTCAAGGGCCTTCCGACGTTGGGGATCTACTCAGCAAGCAAGTTTGCCGTTAGAGGGCTCACGCAGTCTTTGGCGGGTGAAATGGCGAGACATAAGATTACGGTTAACGCTTATGCTCCGGGGATTGTGGGGACTGAAATGTGGGATGAGGTGGATGAGACAATGGGACAGCTCGAGGGGCGAGCAAAGGGAGAGAGTCTGAAGCTGTACAGCAAGGGAATTGCACTGGGCCGGACGGGGGTACCAGATGATGTGGCTGGCCTTGTTGGTGGGTTTCTCGCTAGCAAGGACTCGGATTATGTGACGGGGCAGACTATTCTGGTTGATGGGGGGATGCTTTTTACCTAGCTCGGTGTATTCTATTACTATGCTACCAAAGGCAGGATGCAAATCTTTGTTTGAGGAAGAACGGTTCAAAAAAAAAAAATAATAATAATAATAATAATAATAATGCTGTCTGAAGAAGACGAGCTGTGCCAGAAAAACTCCATAGTAGCACATCGCAATGCGGGGACCCCAGACTGGGAAGTTCAAAGTTTCACAGCAACATCCCGATTGGTGCCGCTCATCCTCCAGTAGAATTGACTGATTGATTGATATTAAATGTTGAGATATTACCTGTGCTCGGTTATATGCACCTTCGAAGAGGAGACATGATCTATAAATTCACGGGCTGGATTAGGAGACATTGGAGAATCAGACATACGTTTTGATACTCCAGCATCATGCAGGCTCTTCGTTTCCACAACCAACGTGATATTCGACTGGACAATGTGCCTAGGCCGTACGATCCCAAACCTGCCTTGAGCACACAGAGTCAGAACACCCAGGCTAAGCTCAGAGATAGGGAGTGTCGCCCACACGAAGTGCGAGTCAAAGTGGCATATTGCGGTATCTGCGGCTCTGACATCCATGAATACCTTGGAGGCCCTATCTTCGCCCCCAAGCCCGGGCACAGGCACCCTCAGACTGGAACATCTCTGCCTGTTGTCATGGGCCACGAGATGTCTGGCACTATTGCCGAGCTGGGCATAGAGGTTAAGAACCTGTCCGTTGGGCAAAAAGTGACTGTCATCCCCTTGGTGGCCGATTCACAGTATGGGACAAGTCCATGCGCCTCGTGCCTCGCCGGTCACCCCAACACAAGTAAGCAGGCGACGTTCTACGGATTCAGTGCCCCAGGAGGTGGGTTCGCCAATGAAATCACGGTTAATCAAGCGAACATTGTGCCCATCCCGGACAATGTATCGCTGGAAATCGCGGCCTTGAGCGAGCCCCTAGCTGTTGCGTGGCACATGGTGCGTACATCCGGGTTCGTCGCGGGTCAGAATGTCCTGGTCCTTGGCGCTGGTCCAATTGGGCTGGCGCTGCTCATGCTGTTGAAGGCGAAGGGAGCCGGAAAGGTCATTGTCAGCGAGATATTGCCCTTGAGAATCCATTACGCGGAGCAGCTGGGGGCGGACAAGGTAGTGAGCCCTTTGGCTGAAGACCCGGCTGCTCCTAATCCCGTGCTGGCAGCAGTGAGTGAGCTTACGGTGGAAGGGGTTGGTATTGCGTATGAAGCTTCTGGTCTTCAGGTCACCCTGGACACGGCCATTGCAGCGGTTATGCCGGGAGGGGTTGTCTTCAATGTCGCGGTGTGCGAGAAGCCCCTGCAGGTCAATATCAATGACTTTGTGATCATGGAGAAACGAATGGCCGGAGGGATCTCCTATACATTAGAGGACTTCCATGACGCAGCTTTCACAGGGAGAATGCTCCCGGATAGCATAAGCATCGGCTGCAAAGGTTGCCCAGAGAATGAAGAAGCTTGGTTGAGTGTTGCCATCTGAATTGCCCCGCGGTCTTTTGGGCTCGCGTTTTCGGGTGTTTCAATTGAGCCATCAAGCTTTCCGGGGTAAACATGATAGTATTAGTCGGCCCAGTAACTTTTTTTTTTTGTTTTTTCAAGAAGAGAAGAAAGAAAAGGGAGAAAGGGAGGGCCGGTGGGGGAGGGAACTCCTAGAATACGCTTTCCGACTTCCATAGATCATGAGTCGACGGCTGGCAAGGGGTCACTCACTCTATCCGCGGCTACATGCTCGCAGGTATTCGGGACGCCAGTTCTTCAGCTATCCATTCTTGATGTATGTGTCAGCTCGGTCTTTGTACAACCCCACGGCAAAACTTCTCAATCCCCGTGCGGGGTCGGTCTGGGATGATGAGCGAGCATCTTAAAATCAGATGAGGCAATACATAATAACTGGATCCTGGGCGTTGGCTCCAGGTGCTCTTGAAGACACGAAGTCAACGTGATAACGGCAAAACTCGATTACAACTCTCCAAGAATGACTTTCACACCTGACTTTGACGCCATTGTGGTGGGTGCCGGCTTCGGCGGTATCTACATGACCAAGAAGCTTGTGGACCAGGGGCTCTCGGTAAAGGTAATCGAGGCGGCGCCAGATGTCGGGGGAACGTGGTATTGGAATCGATATCCAGGCGCGATGTCAGAGTAAGAACCCGATGAGACGTGGTCGAGTCGTTGGGGTTGAGGTACTAAAATGTTGATTCATATAGCACGCGCTCCTTTCTCTACCGCTACTCTTGGGACCTCGAGGACCTCTGCCAGTACCCCTGGGATCGAGAATATTTAAACCAACCGCAGGTGTTGGTTTACCTCCAGCATGTCGTTGACCGCCATCACCTTCGACAATATATGCAATTCAACACGGAGATGAAAGCCGCATCGTGGAACAGCGAACGGAACGCCTGGATGGTCGATGTCTCCCCCGATCAAAAGCTGACCTCCCGCTATCTCGTGACCGCGGTGGGACTCTTATCCAGGCAAAACTATCCCGATATTCCCGGAATCCGCTCCTTCCAAGGCGAAATGTACCATACTGGTAGCTGGCCCGCTTCTCACGACTTCCGCGACAAGCGGGTTGGAGTCATCGGAAACGGATCAACCGGCGTTCAACTGGTGACCGCGCTGGCAAGCGAGGCAAAGCATCTGATATCCTTCCAGAGAAATCCGCAGTACGTGGTGCCGGCTGGGAACCGGGAGGTACCCCCGGAGGCGCGTCAACGCCTCAATCAATGCTGGGAGCAGACCTGGAGCGAGGCCAAGCACAGCATGTTTGGGTTTGGATTTCGAGAGAGTGCCATTCCAACCTTCAGTGTGAGTGAAGAAGAGCGAGAGAGGATCTTCGAGGAAGCCTGGGAGTATGGAAGCGGCTTCTACTTCATGTTCGGCACATTCTGCGACATCTCCTACAACGAAGACGCCAACCGAGCGGCTGCCGACTTTATTCGGCGGAAGATTCAGCAGACAGTGAAAGATCCTATCAAAGCGCAGAAACTGATGCCGACGGGATGGTTCGCCCGCCGGCCACTGTGTGACACTGGCTACTATGAAAAATTCAACCAGCCCAACGTGGATATTGTCAATGTCAATTCCAACCCTATCACTGAGGTCACCGAGAACAGTGTTCGCACCGCTGATGGCACCGCGTACGAAGTGGACGTCATTATCCTCGCGACAGGGTTTGATGCCGTTGACGGCAGCTACAAACGGATCCCCATCCACGGGTCCTCGGGTCAGACGCTGAGGGGAAATTGGAAAGATGAGCCCAAATCGTACCTGGGTATATCCGCGCCCGGTTTCCCCAACCTCTTGATGATCCTGGGACCTAAGGGACCGTTCACCAACTTACCGCCGCTCATCGAAGCTCAGGTCGAGTTTATCGCGGGCCTAATCGCCCAAGCGAACCAGGCGGCTTCCTGCAAACCACGGATTGAGGCGGACACCGATGCCATGATGCAATGGTGTCAAACATGCGATGAGCTTAGCGCGGGGAGTCTGTTCCGGAAGACCGACTCGTGGATCTTTGGAGCCAATGTGCTCGGCAAGAAGAAGGCGGTATTGTTCTATTTTGGCGGATTGGCGAATTATCGAAAGGTATTGGAGGGGACCGTCCAGGGTGGATACATGGGGTTTAAGCCATTCTAATTTTGAAGATTGTATTTACCCGTTGAGATTGTCAAGCAGAGTATAAGGAATGGCATGTTGCCGCGGGCACATGGAGGAAATTCGTCTACTGATAACTACCAGGTAATTAAATCTGCACGAATTAAACATATAACCGCGGTTGGAAGGAAGTCGGTGCAACAGTATCTCACATCTTCCAACAATGTCAAGTCAACGGTGCAGAAATGACAAGTAGACATAGTATGACAACCAATCTAAATTCAGACAAGACCGTTTTAAAGCGTAGAATATCTCCAACAGGCCAGCTAGCACAAAACACCACAATGTATAGACCTACGCGATATACCTCATGCACACTGTGTCGCTGTGAAAAGGCCTGGTGTGATGCCAGTCTAACCGGATTCCCGTGTACAATGTGTCGTCTTTCCAAGAATGAGTGTCGTCCAATGCAGGAAAAGTCTTTGAAGTCCGTTTCTGAGTTAATGCGCTTGTGTCTGGCTATTCATTGACAATGCGTTAGGAACAGTACGTCGCACACTGTCAAGGGTGCGAGTTGGGGGCAGCCAACTCCTGCAACCCTAGAGATAGATTCAGGTAGAGTGCCCTAAAGAATACTCTTACGGACAAACCCTTGGCTTACTCAATGTTACTTTTCAAGAATGTTTAACGCAACCAAAGGATGCCCTGGATTTCAGCTTTGTGCCCGGTGCCCGGGCCATGGCACAAACACCCCAAGTCCTCTCAACGGGTCCTCTTGACAACCTTTTGGCAGAAGTCCACAATTTGCTGGGACCGGAAAAGTCTCCCTTCCTTGAAAGACCTGTGTTGCCGTTATTTCTCCAGGATATACCATCAGGACTCCCGGGCGAGGATGTGCAATACCTTGATGCGAAGGGGGTCTTTGATATTCCCAACGCGAAACTCTGCCAGGAACTTTTAACAGTCTTTGTGGAGCATGTCTACCCTTTTCTTCCAGTCTTGGATCTCGAATCCTTTCTTCAAGCCGCAATTCGCAATGATGGGGTAAAGCAAATTGATCTACTACTCTTCCATGTGGTCATGTTCTCCACCACATCTTTTGTCAGGTGGACGCACCTCCAGCAAGCAGGATACCAATCGAGAAAAGACGCACGCAGGCAATTTTTTTTTTTTTTTTTTTTTTTTTTTTTTTTTTTT